>NW_026606212.1:0-2500 GCF_029834395.1 Sorex fumeus
TCGTGAAAAAATTAAAAAAAAAAAAAAAAAGAGGAAAGCCAGCCAGTCAGACAGCAAGCCGGCAAGGAAAAGAGTACATCCTGAGGAGGTACCGACAGGACCAAAAAGAGAAATATATATATATATATATATATATATATATATATATATATATATACACATATATGTGTGTGTATATATATGTGTGTGTGTGTGTGATTTATTAAAAAAATAAATTTATGAGAGAGAGAGAGAGAGAGAGAGAGAGAGAGAGAGAGAGAAGCCAGCCAGCAGGCCGGCCGGCCAGCCAGCCAGCCAAAGAGTACATCCCGAGCGCCGACAGGACCAAAGAGAAAAGCAGGGCCTGGATCTGGATCTTGCTGGTGGAGCCACGGCACGGGTGGACGGACGGGTACGCACTCACTCCCTCCCGGGTCATGGTCTGACGGACCCGGGAGCACGAAAGTTTGTCAGTCTGTCCCTGTGCCTCCCGGTGATCCATCGTGAAGAAATTGATTTAAAAAAAAAAAAAAAAAAAAAAAAAAAAAAAAAGAGGAAAAGCCAGCCGGCACAAGAGCACATCCTGAGTAGTACAGACAGGACAAAATGGAAAAGTTTTTTTTTTTTTCTTTGCAAAATAGAAAAGCTGCGTGAGTGAGGTACCGGGAGGAAGGGAGGAAGCATGAAGTGGGTGTCGACAGGGAGGAATGCCCGTCCCTTGAAATCGGGGTGCAGTGTTCAAGGGCCTGGCGCAGTCACTTAGCTCGGGCCTCTTCTCCTGGTGCCGCCACACTCTCCGCCTCCCTCCCAGGGAAAGTGCTCTATGCTGAAGCCCCGTGGCACTGTTCCCCGGGCCACGCGCTCGCCTCCTCGCCCCCCACTGCCCCCCGCCCTTCCATGAACTCATTCGTGGACAATCCCTCAGTCAGGCAGGTCAGGTAGGTCCCGTTGGTTTCTTGAATTCAGAATGCCATCTCACTCCCCTTTGGACCCCAAATAGGAGTCGGCCTCCCACGCAGCACTCCCTCGGAGTTCTTCTCGAGAAAGGAAACCTCTGGGATTCCTCCCTCCCTCCCTCCCTCCCTCCCTCCCTCCCTCCCTCCCTCCCCCCCCCCCCTCCAGAGACTCCCCCTCTCCCCAACCAACCCCTGGCGGCGCGGATGATGACTCGGACTACACGAATGATCGATTTATGGATTGATTTATTGATTTCTTGGGGTGGGGGTGGGGGTGGGGGTGGGGGTGGGGGTGGGACCGAAAGCCGGGCGTGCCTGTACTGGTCTAACCGGTTTCGAGGCCGAGTCCGTCTTCCTGTAGAGCCGGAGAGGGCGGGTGGACCACAACTCCCAGAGTGCTCCACGTCGTCGCCGCCGCCGCCGCCGCCGCCGCCGCCGCCGCCGCCGCCGCCGCCGCCGCCGCCGCCGCCCCAAAGGGGGGGGCGGGGGGGGGGGAAATGAATGAATGAATCAATGAATCAATAGATAGATAAAATAAAATCAAATAAAAATCAAGCAAAACAGAAACCAAAGGACTTTCTCAGAGAGCTGGTCATTGTCATACAGTCGCGCGCGCTCGACCGCTCAGGGAGTGAAATGAAAACAACTCCGCCGCCACCCCGACCCCGACCCCGACCCCGACCCCGACCCCGACCCCGACCCCGACCCCGACCCCGACCCCGACCCCGACCCCGACCCCGACCCCGACCCCGATCCCGATCCTCGATCCGTACCTTACCGTGCCTTACCGTGCCTTACCGTACCGGTCTGTCCCCGCCCCTCCCCCTCCTGGAATACTGCCCGCAGGCGGCCTCCCTGCCGCCCCCTCCCCCGCCGATGGGGGTGGGGAAGAAATAGAAAAGCGGCCACGAGGGGGCAGAAAGGTGCAGGAAGGGGAGGGGGGAAGGGAAAAAAAAGAGCTGCAGGAAGAACTAGAAAAAAAAAACAAACCAAAAAACAAAAGGCGCAGGAAGGACAGGGGGGAGGGGAGCCGCCAGTCGTCAGCCGCCGCTCCAAAGACAGGGGCGCCGGCCGGCCGGCCTGGAGATCCGAGTGCCAGAGGGACGGACGGACGGACGGACGGACGGACCCGACCCGAAGCGAGGCGAGGCGAGGCGAGGCGAGGCGAGGCGAGGCGAGGCGAGGCGAGGCGAGGCGAGGCGAGGCGAGGCGAAGCGAAGCGAAGAAGTCTGCGCAGGGATGGATCTCCAGCGGGAGGAGAGGACGTGCGAAAGTGATGCAGAGAACCTCAGGAGCGAGCAGAGCGCGGAGCGCAGAGCCTGGAGCCCCGGAGGTTGAGTAGCCGGAACAGCCAAGCGGAGGCTCGTTGAAATATAAAATGTACCAGGGAGGAAGAGGGAGAGGGAGACGGAGAGGGAGAGGGAGAGAGAGAGACAGAGAGAGAGAGAGAGAGAGAGAGAGAGAGAGAGAGAGAGAGAGAGAGAGAGGAAGAGGAGAGAGAGACGGGATTTCGGTGCTCGGTGGTGGTGGTGGTGGAGGAGGAAAATGGGCACTGGTGAAGGGAC